>NC_056469.1:30781202-30781369 GCF_008729295.1 Plectropomus leopardus | reverse complement strand
TGTTTTTGTAACATGTCATTTTTGACATTTTTGTCATACTATAGCCTTGCTTTTTTGGACATTTTTTCGACATGCAATATTATGGTGTTTTTGACCATTTTTGCATGTTTTATTGCTATGGCGTGTCTCAGCACGCAATTTTGTGCTATTTTGAGGTGTTTTCAGCT
>NC_056469.1:29219893-29242740 GCF_008729295.1 Plectropomus leopardus | reverse complement strand
TACTTACTTGTTCTGCATATGCTTCCTTCAGCTCCTGGGTCTCCAGATCGTCTTGTAACCGCTCAGCAGAGGTGATGGGCTTCACTCCCGCCGTCCTGGCTGCCTGGCTGACTGCATCAGAGAGGGAGAGGAGGCTTCCACCGCTCACTCCAGTCTGGAAACACACATATCGTTTTAAAAACTGCATGAGACTTTGTCTCTGGGTGAGTTTTATTACTGGGTGAGTGCAATACGTGTTTTTATTACTGGGCATGTGCAATATTTATCATATGCGATGTGTGCATTTGTATTAAGTGAAAATGTGACTATGTGCAGTTGCACATCTGGTGTTTTTAATGTCATGGTGTGAAAATTGTTATTGTTGTTAAGTGTGGAGACATTATCTGTGCAGCACTGAGTCCAAGACAAATTTTCCCCTGCAGGGACAATAAAGTGTATCGTATCGTATCGTACATCGGCGCCCTGAGGAAGGTAAGGACAAGTTAAATTCATACATAGTAAGTAAATTTCCAACTGATCTGCTTACCTTCCTGCGTTTCGCTGGCATGCCATGCAGATAGGCGTCAGATAACGGAGGCTGAGCCTTCATCTTCCTCTGGGTCGATATATCACACCTGATGATAGGCACCCATTCCTACCAACACCGACAGTAAACAGAGAGGAAATATGATCACAGGTCTTTAAGACTGTCTTAATACAAAACAGCATTTAAAATATCTTTGTGTGACTGTTTCTTACTAAAAACACTACACTTCAACATCTGTTGGCATACTATGACATTTTAATTTTACTTTTTATGATGTTTTGGTTGACACACTAAACTAAATTTTAATGCAATTTTAGACCACATAGTATACATTTACTATTTATGCAATTCTGGATGACATATTATACTATAACTTTTTCATGTATGTCTTTTTGTATGTCTTCAAAAATGTCATAAAAAGACATACTTTAGTATGTCGACTACAAAAGCATGAAAAAGACATAGTATAGTATGTCCTCCAAAATAGCATTAAACATCATAGTAGTGTTGTACCAAATACTATAAAGATTTGTACTATGGTATACCATCCAAAAATGCATTTTAAAAAAGTCATAGTATAGTATAACACCCAAAATCACATAAAAACTTCATAGAAAAGTATTATGTCCAAAATACCATGAAAAATTATAGTATGTTGTCAAAAATGGCATAAAAAAGTCATACTTTAGTATGTCGACCACAAGAACATGAAAAAGACATACAGTATGTCTTCTAAAATAGCATGAATAAATCATAGTTCAGTATGTTGTCGAAAACCACATTAAAATGTCATAGTATATTATGTCTCCAAAAATTGCTTAAAAACTTCACAGTATAGTATGTCCTCCAAAATCAGATGAAAACTTCATAGTACAGCATGTCTTCCAAAATATGTTGAGAAAGTCATGGTACAGTATATCGTCCAAAACATCATTGAAAAGTCATACTATAGTTTGTCAAAAAACATAGTTTATCCATTAAAAAATGTCATAGTAAAGCATGCATGCATTAATTAATGTTTATTTCATGACTCGATTACTTTTTTTATGGCATACAATTATATTTTTCAGAGGCATGCACACTATACTATGACATTTTTTAATGGTTAAACTATGTTTTTTTTTGACAGACTATATTTTTGACATAGTATACTATGAATTTAATTTTGATATACTATAAAATACACATTTTTTTCATCATAATATATACAATTACTATTATTATTTGGTATAAAATAATATGATTTTCTTTTAACTATAGGTCTACTATGACTTTTTTTTGATTCTATAGTAGGACTTCTTTGTATATACTACTACTTTTTATAGCATACTGTACTACATCATTTTTTGACATGCTATTCTATCACATTTTTTATGGAAAATTTAAATACTCAATGTGTCTTTTCATTCACAATGTCCTAACTACTCTGAATAATCTAAAGACTCAAAAGAATAAATTATTTTTCACACTGTTGACAGTTTGTTCATTGGCCTATGCAGAGTAACGAGAGGACACTGAGACACGTGTAGTCATGAAAATTCTTCCCTCCGCAAACAAATTATAAGATAAATGTTTAAAAAAAACTGTGGGCTCTTACAGGGGGAACAACTGCCGTCCAGGCCTCTGACTCTCGAGCCGACTCCTCGCTCCCTCCCTCAGCTCCCGCTGCTGCCATGTCGCCACCTAATGGTGCGGCTCCTCCTGAGGCTCCAAGGTCTCCAGGTAACGCCCTCATTTCCCGTGACGATGCCCTTGTGTCGTGGGACACCGACATGGCCTCCTCTGCTGTGGTGGCTGCAGCTGGTGAGAGGGTGTCACCGATCTTTGGGAGTGGAGAACAATGAAGTGAGGAAACTAAAAAGGCAGCGCAGTATATAAAATGTCGAGCTGTGTTCATCTGAAAAGGACAATAAAGACAAAACATACTTACAGTTGCACTTTGTGTTCGTTCGGGCTCTTGTGTGCCAGTTGCAGAAGACTGATCTCTCTGTGAAAGAATGTCATTTAATATTTATTAGCCATTTCAGACGGGCTGTCCTAAGTAACAGGATATGTAACAGCCATCAGGTAAGAGGGACTGCTTCTTTGTCTGCATGTAACATGCTGCATGTGCATTCTGTCGTGCAAAAAACTGTTTTCCAATGTAAAAGTCAGAAAATAAAAACCGAATTTTACAGTTGCTCAAACAAAATATGGGGTCAACAAATATTTAAATTGCTGAGTGTAACCGAGAAGTTACATCATGTTAAGGAGGCTTATAGGTTTGATTTCCTGCAACTGCCAATACATGTTCATCCATATTTTGGAAAAGAAAAACAAAAAACCAAACAAAATAAAAACAAAAACAAGGCATGCTTCTGGTCTGTTACCTGTGTGTAAACTATGTAGTTCTGGATCTGCTCCTGTGTGATGGGGATATGCTCCAGAATCACCTGCAGCCTCATCGTCATCATACTGGTCATCCAGTTCTCCAGACTGGGGCTGATGTCACTGGACATCCTCCGCTGGAACAGGAAGAGAAAACACAGCTTTTATTTTGTTGGTAGAACTGTTTTGTTTTTGTCTTTTTGAAACATTCCTGCCTTTGTTGTGTCTGTTTAAAATGATCTTCACCGAGAACAATAAAGTTCACTTCAACTCTGAGTTTTAACTTAATGGACAGGGTCTCTTTCCTTTGATTTTCTTGACAACTGTTGCTCCGATCGTCCTCACACTTAGCAGGTGTATTGCTGAGGACCGAAGCAGTAATGAGAGCAGGAGCTTGAGATCTTTTTAACATATTTATTAGTAGTACACTGCTTCTGCCAAAAGTGCACACTGTGTAATTGGGCTGGATATAAATTTAAAAACTGCACTACCAGTACTCTTAAAGTAATACTGATAGCAAACTAGTACTCCAGTCCATAATGTGACAGGAGTGGCGTGTTGTATAGTTGCACTTTTAAACGTTTTGGTGACATCTTGGCTCGCTGAACTGCCAAGTCTTAAATACACCGAGCTCAACAGTGACAGGGCTAAAACTTAGCATCACACGGCTAAGTTACCTAACAGTAATTAACGGATTTAACGACAGTCAAATCAGTCAATGGCAGGCTAGGGGCACCTTGTTCTCCGTTGCTCGCTACAGTACATTAAACAACAAAAACATAATGAGAGATTGTATACTGACTATTCGGTGGTTGATCACTGCGGTGAGAGCTCTCTGGTCTCCTCTCAGACAGTGCAGGTTGAGGGCGAGACACTCAAACAGTGCCTGATTACACAGCTGAAGCAGCCGAGGCCCAAATGAGTCATCTGGATGAGAAAATATTGATATTAGCAGAATACACACAATTGCAACTCCTAGTGAGACAATAAAAATTAACATTTTTAAGATAACTTTAACTCCTGATAAACAATTATTAACTCTAGTGATACAACCTATACTTTAACACAAACAGAAGCTTAAACCTTAAGTATCCTTTAGAAAACTTTACATGCTTTTCATTCTTTATTTCTCGATAATTTTGGCTGTGTTCATGCATACGGCATGAATTTTGGCAAGATTGTGTATTTTTGTTTATTCTTGTTTAAACTATTACTGTTCTAAAAATTTACCGGTGCAACGTAGAATATGGGAGGCAATGTGCATCAGCTGCTGTCTGAAGAAGGACATGTTGGTCTGAGTGACGTCAACGCCCTCCAACACTGTGACTGAAGACTCTCTCTGTGGGAGATGGAAAAAAATTTTTAAAAATAGGTGTCGTCAATGCAGTTAGCATTTTAACAATAAGGTAAACCCACACTTAAACCAAACTGTCCCCAAATGTCAACTTGTTCTTTTCCATAAACACTTAACATTTTTACTGGTGTTTTCTCTTCAAACACATTTCCTACACATATGAGAAACATATTAGTCAGCTACCACACTGAACTCCCGCTATTAGTCTCATGTTTTACCATCATGTTTGATTTTATATTTTAGGGACTCTAGAGGAAGAGTGGACATCGAGGACTTACAAAGCTCTCGCTGATATACTCCTCAAGTTCATTGACAAGACTGTCAGCTGCAGCCTGGAGGGATGGAAACAGAGAACATTAAGGAAAAACAAGAAAATGACAACACATACAGGGAAAACAAAACAAAAATCACGCAATTACTGGTTAGTTACATCAAAGACCATCAAACATGGAACCAATACTGAAAACTAAATTAGTTGTACAACTACTCAATCTACTTTTAATTACACTCGAGAATCAAGAGAACAATTTAAAGGAAAAACATTCCTCTTTAACTAGTGAGTGGTACTAACAGCAATGTTCTCATCAGTGGGTTCTCTGCCGCTGAGGTAGTTCTGCCTGAAGAACTGGGACAGTTGAGGCTGGATGCGACCAAGGGGCTGGTGCTGGCCATGAAGCAGCATCACCAGGTCTGACATGGTGAAGGTTTGGCATACCAACATCAGCAGCTCTCCAAAAAACCCTGGGAACCACAGTAAAGAAAAACAAAAGAAATATTTTGATGCATATTTTCTGACGCACTCCTTAACTGCATCGCTACAAATATACTTGTGTGTTTGTTCTTTACCGGTTGGATCCTCAGGACTGATGAAGATGTTGGTTGCCTGGGATAGCCTCTGCATGAACTGAGCGATGCTCTCCGTGTCATTCTGGGCCTGACCCAGAGAGCCCATCATGGTGCTCAGGACGCCACGGACGATGCCTGTGAACAGCTCCGGGTTGAGGGCTTCGGCTCCAGCAGGGGGGTTGGCCATGGGGTTGGGCCCTGCAGCAGGAGCGGTACCAGAGGGAGGCGGGGGTGGAGAGAAGATGGGCTGGGCCTAGAGATGAAATACAAACAAGGATTTATTGACATTGTTTTGCTTTACTGCAAAGGCAAGTGATTTCTTTACATGGAAAGCAAAACATCACTAACACAAGTATCTCACTCAGTGTCATACCATCTGCCCTCTAGTGGGCGACAAGGAGACACGGTGATGACTCTGGTCAATATCATTTGAAATGTTTCTCTACTTGAGCCAATAAGATGTATATTCATGTTTTTTCCTGATTGTTTACCTCAGAAACTCTCATCAAAGAGAAAGTAAAAGCAGAGTGCAAATTGTAAAAAATACATTCAGTACCAGCTTTTGGAACTTAAAAGTGTCTGAAATGCAACAGAAGTCTGGTTTTCTCTCAGTCCACCTAAATTACAATCTGCTCATAGTTTACAATTAGACTTTTGCCCAATGACGCCAAAGTGAAACTGCCCAGTGCAGCTTAAACTGTCACAACACACTGTATTAGGGGTAAAGGCAACTGGGAATGTCTACAAGGTGGAAAAAACGATGATGATTTGGAAGATCAATATAAGATGAGAAGTTTAAAACATGTTGAATCACTGACACAAAAAAAGCAAACAGAGAGAAACTGTTACTCTTGTTCTTGGCAATGTTTATCAGCACGAAATAGCTGCAAGACATTTTTGAGATTTAAGTGTTTCAAACTATTTTTTTTTATCACAACTTGATCTGGCGCCACACTTGTTCTAAGACAATCTATTCAATCAATTTCCAAGAATCAAAAATATATATGACATTTTGTACTGATGCACATATTTCACAACATCTGTAGGCAGGTAATACAGGACTACAATGAACAATGCAACTGATGTGCAAATTAGGCTGAAATTCTCATGCGGTGCAAGCTGAACATACAAACACTGACCTGCTGCATGAACTCGCTCACTCCCTGGATGAAGGCTGGGACTCCAGATGTGGTGACTGTAATTGAGGGAGCCCCTACAGGACCTACACCGCCCCCCAGGAGAGAACCCAGGAGCTGGCTGAGGTCTGGGGGCATCTCCAGGGACTGGGGCTCGCCGGTGCTGGTGTCAGACTGGCTCGGTGTGCCAGCAGTGTTTGCGGTAGGGGGCGGTGTTGGACCCGAGTTGGAGAAAGAAAAGGAGGAGGAGGATGAGGAGGTTTGGGAGGAGGAGGAAAAGGAGGAAGAGGAAGATGTGGACGTGGAGGAGGAAGATGTGACTGTTTGACCAGCTGTAAAAAAAAAAAAAAAGACAGATTGAAGTGAGAATTAAAGAAGAATCCAAGTATCACTGATGGACAACAATCTCTGATGATTTTTCTATACTTTAGGTATGATAATTAGACAAACCGCCATGTGCCTCCACATGCTACCATGTACTGCTCAGTTCATTCTTGAGTTTGTGCCAAATTTAACGAAACTCCCTTAAAACCATCTTCAGATATTGCATTCACAAAA
Organism: Plectropomus leopardus; assembly: GCF_008729295.1. NCBI lineage: Eukaryota > Metazoa > Chordata > Actinopteri > Perciformes > Serranidae > Plectropomus > Plectropomus leopardus. The sequence goes on along the minus strand of NC_056469.1, from coordinate 29,235,953 downwards.
ATGAGACAGATGTAAGGTCACAGTGACCTCTGAACACAAATTCTGAAAATTCTCTGAAAAGTTGAGTCCATGTGAATGTTTGTGTCAAATTTGACCAAATTTCCTCAAAGTGTTCTTGAGATATCGATTTTACAAGAATGAGATGAATGTAAGGTCACACAACTGGAGAAGCTTACCCATTTGTCCTGGCAGCAAAAGCTGTCCAACTAGTCCACTAATCATCTGGTTGAGAGCAGCAGGATTGAAAGCCTGTGGGGATTTTTTTATTAGCCTCGGTTATTGATAATCAGCCTTAAAAACAGGAACCAAATCAGAAAACCTTATCCCCACCTGTCCTGGCTGCTGTCCTGGCATGGCAGCCCTCACATTGATGGTGGTTCCCCGAGTGCCGAAGGCTGGAGGCGGCATGTTGGGAGCAAAGGGCGGTCTAGTGAACACAACCCGGGCCTGGGGCTGGGGGCCAGTATGGGGAGGTGGTGGGGGAGCAGTCGGGGTGGTGGTGGGTGTGTTGGGACCTGTGGTGGTAGTTGAGGAGTTGGCTGTGGAGCTGTAGCCAGGAGGGGTGGGCTGGGGTGGGACTGGTTGGCCAGGAACAGTGGCAGTGGCGGCGCTAGTAGCTACTGCGGCAGCATATTGACTGATCTGTTGCATGAGATTGCGCATGAAGTCAGGAGGGAGACCACCTACAAGGAGAAAAAGAGCAGAAGAATAACATGATTTTAGGGCTTTAGCTGCCTCAGAAATTTGTCAGTCCAACAGAATTTGGCTGTTTAATACTAATATTTGACTTTGTTTCTATTTTTTTGTGTTGACTATCATGAAAAGCCTTTAATAAAGAGCCAGATTTTCTCTTAAACAGGGTTCAGCAGGAAATTCAGGGTCACATGAACATTCACATAAAGTAGTACATATTACTACAATATAGCTGCATTACATGGAAGGCTATCCATGGAGGATTACTGCAACAATTTCAGTACACAAAACAAAATTCCATGACCTTTACAAAGACTTTCACTTATTTTCATAATTCAATGACTTTTCCAGGCCTGGAGAAGCCTAGAAATTCCATGAAAGATTTTCCATGACCATGGGAACCCTGAGTATTCCAGCTTTCTGGCAGCATCCCCAAATGTTTACCTCTGTTTTCAGCGGTAAATGAAAAGGTTTTCAAAAAAGAAGGCTTAATATGTTGATCAAAAACAACTGAGTATTTGACTAAAAGGGTTGGAGGATTGGAAAAACAGATAACCTGGATTTGATTATGTTATACAAAATGTAGCATACAAAATGTGACATAACTTTAGTAGGTACTAACAGCCCCCAAACAAGGTATGTGTGAAGCTGGAAAGACGTGACAATGGGTGGGGCGAGTGTGATGTTTTGATTATGAGTTATGTGCGCAACCAACCATGAAAGATTTAAAGAATAGCTGTTAGCAGCTATTTCAAAGAAGATCAGCAGCCGTAAATGTCAGTATATTGGGAAAACAATAACGTTCAGGAGCTCTTTACCCTTCAGATGAGATCAGCTGTCACATAACAAAGAATGTAAATGACTGTTATTGACATGTTAAGTCTTTGTTATTGTTTAGAAAGCGCTTTCGACATGTATATTATATGTCACATTAAAGGCTGAAGCTGTTGTGTTACATGTAATGATTTCTGGATTCTGGGCTGCAGTGTACAATGACATACTGGGGCGAAACGATGCTGCCATCATTTGTTTCTGTGTAAAAATGCAAAGGGGGCACAAAGAAGGGACTTTGCAGCAGCTCTATAGCGTGAACTCTGTGTTAAAAAGTGCTTTGGACTTTACCTGGTTGTCCAGGCATCTGTTGTCCAGGTGCAGCAGGGTTTGCGCCTGAACCTGCACATACACACAAAAACAACACACAACCAGTTTGACCTTTAATACTTAAGTAACTGCCAGTAAAATCACACACACAGTAGAACATTCGCAATGAAAGAGCCAACATTCAACAAACATGAAAAAAAGATCATGTGAAATTTGAACCTGCAAATCAGATAAGTAGTAAGTTCCACTCTTCAGATCACTGATTGTGGCAGCAGTGCACGGAGGACACATTAGTGTGGAGTGTGCAAACATTAACCTCCGCCTGCACTGCTGCCCAGCAATATGACACACAAACAGCTTTGACGCAGTAGAGCACTCAATCAGTGGCGGGTAGGGGACAACACACCGTCCGTGTTCATCTGCATCATGACCACCGGTACTGCCTGGTGGCTGATCCTGATGACCCGGGGGCCAGCCTGTCCCTGTCCAGCCTGCTGATTGGACGGGGAATTCTGTGGGGGGGAGGTCTGTCCCTGACCTGCCTGCTCCGACTGGCTGGCCGGCTGGGTGGATGGAGCTTGTCCCTCCGTGCTGTTGGCTGCAACAGTCACTGTAGCACCCATGTTCATCTGTCGGTGAAGGTGTGAGCACGGTCAGTCTGAATACACTAAACGTTCCCATCAATAAGTTTGATCAAAAATACGCTTTCATCCACTTACTTGCACAGGGATGTGGTGGTGCACAGCTCCAGGCAGGGTGACTGGGCTGGCATAGTGGGAAAAAGGCCGGACCACATGCAGGTGGCGGGGTACGGGGCTCATGAGGTTCAATCGCAGGTCACTAAGGGCCACAAGGGCGTTACCAAGGAGACGGAGACACTCCCACGTCAGGACGAGGGTACGCTGGTCCTCCTCTCTCTCCTGTGGCAGAAAAAAAACAAGCTTAGGCAACTTTTTTTGAATGACAACTATATTCAGTGACTAATGTTAAAAGGTCTAGTTTTTGAAGGTTTAGTGGCATCTTGCGGCAAAGTTGCAAAGCGGAAACTTCTCCCATGTGCAAAGCGTGAAGAAGAGCTTCAGCGGCCCACATGAAAACACAAAAACGGGAATGGCCCTATTTACAACCAGTGCTTAGTTTGTTTTTTTTCTGTGCTATTATATAAAGTCTGTATGTAGATATAGACAGCTCATTCTAAGGTAATGAATCAAAAAAAACTCCTTTTCAGGCAATAATAATCAAATGAAAACAAAGCTATGAACAGTTTATTCCATATCCGTGTTTTTAAACTAAAAGCAAAAATTATTATATGTTTACACACACACACACACACACACACACATATATAAATAACTTCATATTTTATGGGTGGTTATTGCCAAAGTATTTGTAGGTCAAAACCACTATGGAGACTGGCAATTTACTCTCCCACAAAAAATTAAAAACATTTCTGTTAAATATAACAGAAATTAAATTACAGGTTATGTATAAGAGTAGTGTAAGTTGCCCTAGTGATTGTGAACTTATTGAACCTGAAGATATGTGTTCAGAACAGTCGATTAAGTCCATACATCCTTTTGGCTCAACTTGTAAAAGGTACAAAAGATTGTGTGAATTAAATCAGGAAGCGGGAGGTAAATTATTGCATCTATAATAATCCTATAGAAACAAAATAATTGCCTAAAATATAACTGCCCTTGAAACCTCGTGAATTTATAAACTGTAGATGTAGGAGGAGTTTTTGAATATGGATATTCTGGCATCCTCATAAAAAACACCTTATAAATATACCAAAGATCACCAGTTAAATCATATTTTGGCTGTTTGAACCCTACTGTATTATTGTTGTATTCGGCAGTGGTGGCTGTCTCCAGGATGGTGTGAGCTCTCTGAATGAAAGGCTGTAGTCTCTCCTCCACCCTCCGCAGCTCAGACAACATCTCCGCCAACTCAGCTGGGCTGGGATGACTGGGGGGAAGAAAGGAGAGCAAAGCTGATGCCGATCAAACAACAGCTGTTCACAAAACTGGACAACACACAGATACAGCTTCACCATGTTTAAAAAACAAAAAACAAAAATATATTATATACAGAGGAAGAAATGCAACTGACAGTAGAACACAGGGATCAAATAACAAGCTTGTTTCAATAAAACGTTGTAGTATAAGAAGAAAAGACTCCTGCAGTGGCCCCTATGAATTATTTGATGTTTGTTTTATTGTATGTTTTTTTTTTTTAAATCAGAAGTATGAGGCATAAGTAAAAGTCCGTAGCCCCTTATACACTCCCTGTTCAAGACGGGAATGCCGCGTCGTTATTGCGTTTCACCCTTCTGTAAAAAAAAAAAAAAAAAAAAGGCTCAATAGGTTGAGCAGATGTCTTACTTGGGTCCAGGTTGGGGTGTTGGTCCTTCAGACTGTGCTGAGGAGGTGGGCGGAGGTGGCGGAGTTGTTGGAGGTGGGGAGGTGTCCATGGGCTGGGCAGAGGGGGAGGGAGTGGAGGTGGTAGATGAAGACGAGGGCGGAGGGGGAGCAGCAGCAGAAGTTGTCTCTGTTTGAGTGGATGAGTCGCTCGGCCGACTCTGAAAGACGAAACAAGACAGCAGGCAAATTTGCTACTGCGAAAAACAGTAATTTCTCTGGAGATTTGGTACTGAAGTAATCTGAAGGACGAGCTCTCACCTCCATCCTGTGGATGACATCATTGATGTCCCTCAGGAGGTTCTCAGCCAGCACCAGCCTCAGCCTGGGCTCGCTCTGCACTGGCTGGTCCATATCGATGTGAACGTTCACGGACCCATTGCTCTGAAATAAAAAGGGGACAATCAACAAAACAGGGACAATCTTATCAGGCAATGTGCTCTAGAAACAGACATAGTATCTTACCCCAGTGCTGGTTGTGACTCTGGCATTCCTGGCATTCTCTCCCATGCCGGACACCATCTGCTGAACCGACATCTAAAATAAAATAACAACAACAACAGAGGCAATGCAACTTTGGAAACAACACTTAACATGCAAGACAAAACTTCTAACGGTCATGAAATGAAACATGATTCAAGCTGGGAAACACACTGCACATAAATTATAGATTTGAGCAAAACTAAAGTGATATTTTCGAAATGTTAATAAACTACAATTGCAAGATGACTCTGCTTCCATTGAGTGATGTTATGCAACTTCTCCTCTCGCAATAACACTCCAAGAAGTGTGGCGAAGGATGATCAAAATATCAGCAGGTTAATTTCTATAGCAGCCACCGCACTAGCGATGAGCGATAATGGAAAGGCAAGCGCGTTATACGAAGGAGCGGTCACGTATGAGGGATTTCTGATAGGCAATAGTCCATGATTTCACAGAGGAATTGTGGATTAAAAACTTCTGGATGATCCACCCGACTTTTGAAGAGTTATATGATGCAATAACACTTCTTGCAGCGCCTCCTGCATCATGCCTGAGGGAGCCAGTTCCTCCCAACAAGCACATAGTCATAGCATCATGTGACCTATAAATGCAAAAATAAGTGTTTCTATTACAGTTTTGGAAAATATCTTTTTTTCACCTAAAATACCACCTCATGTGATGTTTTTTTTTTTATAAAGGGGAGTTTTTTCGAAATTGACGTTTTTATTCGGCATATTTTATATTCACATTCCACAAGCGCTATTTGAGGATTAATGGAAACCCGCCTGGTGTGATGGGGCATCGAGTGTCTTTTCTTGGCTGAGCACTGCATATTTGGCATTTTTTTCTGGTTTCAGAGAGATGAAAATTATTCAACTCTGGTAAAACGCAGCGGTCGCATGTCACTTTCACATTTTACCCAGCTGTCCAATCACACTACAGGAGAGGCAGGACAAACACTACAAAACCAACTGTCACATGGCTGAACAACCAAAATGCAGGAGAACTTCATACCGATCACAGACAAACTGATGGCTCTGTCGTCTCTCCTGACGCACTTCAGCCTTCCCTTCATCCAGTGCAAGTTCTCTACCTTGTGCCAACATTTTTACTTTTGTAGATACTCTGTATCAAAGCAACAAGATGCAACCAAAGCGTCTCAGCTGAAAAAACGCTGGCCTCTTATTGCGCCTCAATGTCCTTCTGTGTTCCGCATTCAACATGCATTTATTTTGTTTATAAACTCTCATTTTTATCGTTTAAAAAGCAATAATATACCTAATAAGAGCCTAACAACAGGACTTTTTCTTTTTATTCAGGAAGCACTAAAATCTGAATAAATTAAGTAATTTGCAAAACATAAGTAGCAAGTTACAGAAGTCCAGTGAGCTCACAAATTTCTAACTCCTCTGCAGTCAAAAAAGGCTTTATGTATTTCTTTTAAACACAGTAGTGCTCCCCAGGACTTGTAATACCTTGTAAAACACTGAACAGTCCTAAATAAGTCATAAAACAAACCTACCTGTATCTGCTGGGGGTCCATGATGTTGACAGGAAGGTTAAAGGTGCCGAGCATTACGTAGCTGTTAGCGTTACGATCGTGTGGAGGCACTTGTGATGTTCCCTGGGAGGAGGAGGAGGGTCCGCTGTCTGCTGAAGTGCCCCCTGACCCTGAGCCAGGCTGGGAGGGCGGAGGGGGCGCCCGCTCCACGAGATGTATCACCTTTCCATCTACATCTGGAACAACAGAGAACTACGGTTACATCTGTACACATATGATGGCATGTTGACTTCAAACTTTTGTTTTGAGAAACAAGAGGAATTCTAGCTTTATTCTACATCACTGAAGGCCTTAAAAACGATGTCCACTTGCTTTTGCTGGCAAGACAACATTAATAACGATGGACAAAAGACAGTGAGCTCAAAAGCACCCATTCAAATACCCACTCAAGAAACAGATTGCAATACACAGTCTTTATTTTCCAGATATTCATTCATTTATTTGTGGCACCTGGCCACAATTCAAACACCTGCCACCACATTTTGATTTTCTATGTAAGCAGCTGGGCCATTCATTAGCTGCTCTGAATATAAACACCTTTCAGTAATCCATTCCTCCAAACTCTCAGAGCACAGAGCATACACTTGTCACAAACAGGGCAGCAGAACATCAAAGTGACACTTAACTGCTCACTGAGCTGGGTCTAAAAATTTGCTTTCACTCACAAATAGCTGCATCTCTAATCATCAATCTGATTAGCTTTGATAACATCGACTGAGCAATTATCCAACCTGCAACTCAAAACTCTACAAACTGCTGCTGAAAGATAAAAAATGAGTTCTGCCTGTGCTGCGTTCATGGACCTACAAAATCTCTGAATTTAGAGAGGGAATACAGACTGATACACAAGCACACACAGGCAGGAAATACTGTTTTCTAATACAATAGTAGTCAAGCACAATGGCAAAATAACATCAAAGCAACGGATGTGTGTGTGGCCTGCCTGTTAAGAATCAATGTGCACATAATGGTGAAAAAATAATAATTTTTGTGATGCTGCACTTTTATGATACATAAAATAAACAGGCAGGCGTGCAAAATCAAATCTAAAATTGCCTTAGAATCAGATCAAATCAAGTTCTGTATTGTTTTAATTGACTCCTTGAATACTTACTGTAGTCTGCCAGGGTCCTTTCATCCTGTAAGACTCTGCCCTGATAGATCAGCCTCTGTTTGTCCACAGGGATACCCACTGAGGGGGCAATGTGCTCCTTGAACTCTTTTACTGTCAACTATGAAAAAAAAGATGAAACACTAGAGTGAGACTTTCACAAAGGCAAATTGAAAATGAACATTCACTCTGGTGTTTGCAGTAGGAACTGAAGAATTTACCTGAGCACCAACAGTGTAGGTTCTGCTTTGGGAGTCTAGTGTTTTGACTGTCACCTCTATGTCTGCAGTTTGTTCCTCCATTGTGTTCCTGGATCAGAAAATAATGAGTTTGGGTTATTTATTATTTATTATGTGAGTGTTACAACATTTAACTTAAAAGTCTTTTTAAAATATTAAATCAGCTGATATTCTTATCTTAACAGAAACAACCCTTCTTGATAAAGATCTGTCGTCTGTCGTTTATTTGTTTTATTGACCTCAACTCAGATGTGCTTACTGGTTTATTGGTTAACCTATTATAATATTCTGATGGATTTTACTCATGAGTTATTTTTATTGGACAATTTTACTAACAGCTCATTTTTTTTTAATTTACATGTATAATCCTCTTTTAACGTTCTACTTTTACCATTATTTTAACATTATTTTTATGCATTTTAACAATATTTGTATTTTTTACTAGTCTATTCTTCATCTTTATTATTGTTTTATGGGCTTTTATTGTTAGCTTTAATGGATTTTATTCACTTTTATGATCGTTTGCTTACTTTCTTTTGTGCCTGTAACTTCTTCCTCACACTTTATGCAGCAGGTTGTGCTTCCACTTAGAAAGAAATGTTCTATACAAATCAAGTTTTGCTTGGTTGTTCTTTAAATGATTTTTAAGGCCTAATATATAATAACTGATTTGGAGACAACGTAAGACTTTTTGAAGGCCAGTAAAGACCTTTAATACTTTAAACTTCTATCATTGAGAAACTAGTTAAACTTATACTCAAATCATTAGGTTACACCTTCAAATAACATAAACAATCAATTACATATGAAACGGCTCAATGTCGACAAAACTGGCAAATTGTTGCCTCCTAAAAATCGGTAACACTAACAAAACAGCAGTTGTTGAGGAATCAATAAAATAGCCATGTTTAGTTAATTAACTCTATTTATACAGGTAAGTCAGAAGTAATAATCTGAGCAGGTAGCCAAATCAACTTGCTAAGTAGTATCAAAATTAACTATCAGCGGTTGATGTTAGCTAAGTTAGTTGTATTCTGCTAGGCCGGTGACAATAATTTCATATTTTTTGTACTGATTAAACGATTTAAAGAGCCACACGTAACGCTATCGATAATTACGTTTAGCGTTAGCCAGCTACCGTTTGTTAGCGCTGGCTTGTTAGCAGGATTTAGCTTAGCTCAACTTAGAAAGCGCACAGTTTGCGTCGAAGCTAAATTTGCCAAGCTAACTAGCGCTAGTAAGGAGGCTAAGCTAATGCTACGTAAACTAAACGATACAATAAGCGTTTATGGGAGACGACGGGATATTATGTTTTCATAAACACCGTGGCGTGTTGTTCGGTGGTTACCTTAGAGAGTCACGCTATCCTTTCAACTTATCCAGTGTACGCAGCTGTTTGTTATCTTCAAATAACATGCAAATGACTTCCTAGTACGAGCTCCGGTACTTACCAGAAGCTACCAGGCTGCACGGATGACGACGCCGAAGTTAGTTTCCGATTCGTCGATTCCGATTCAGCAGTTAAGGTGAGAGTCGAGGGAAAAAATAATAAAAATAACTAAACGTCCGATCCTCTGTTTTTTGCACTTATTGATGTGGAAGCATGTCAGACTTTCCTTTTTTTATCCCCATTTTTTGTTAGTATTTACAAGTACCAATGAAAATCAGACAGTACAATAGTTCGTACCATATGCAAACCTTTAACTAATTTCAAAAGCCAGCAAGAAACTGGCAAGAAAAAAAATAACAAGCAATAGCGAAAAAAAACAAAAAAAATAGCAACTTTAGCAACAATAAAAACAAAATAAACAAATTGGTATTTTAATTAAGAAATTAAATATAAATAAATACTGTAGCATGTGGATTGGTGCCCATGCTTCTGACTAAAGACATTGTAATTTGGTAGCCTAACTATTCCACCTGTTGTTTTAAAACATGGGTGCTAAGAAGGCTGACCATTTACCAATTACACTCATTTATTGAGCCTTTATTCATATAAATTATTATTTTTTCAAGGTGAGCTTTTTTTAACAGTGCACTCCAGTCTTGACTTTGTGGTGCAATACTGTCGCTCCATTTATATATATATAAAAAAAAATTATTATTATCATTATCATGCTTTCATAACAGTAAAATGTGCAAAAAGCTTGATTTCTTTAAAAACATAGGAAGAAAGCAACAAGCAATTAAATACGACATAACCGAAAAATTTTACATACATATATATATATGTATATATATATATGTATATAGATATATATAGACATATAGATATATAGATAAAAAATACCAGAAATTAGCAGAAAATAAAAAATAAAAAAACCCAAACAAACAAAAATAAAAACTGGGAAACCAAGGCAAACAAGAAGTAGAAAAAAGTGCTCAAAAACTATAGTAATTTTGTGACATAATTTTAAATAAATAATCATTATAATAATAAATATAGTTTTACCCCATATTTTCCTAGACATTTTCCCTAGCTTCTTTAAATATATATTTGTTTAAATTTACTTAATTGTTGCAACTTGTTTAACATTTCTTACCAAGTTGCTCGTTGCCCTTTTCTCCACGGTTTTAAATAAAATCATACCAATTTTGCTCGAGGATCACAGGATTAAATACTTATGAAAGTCGTCTACAAGCAGCAAAAGAGAAGTAATGGCACTCCAGATTTTAAAGGGTTAAGTTTTCCCTTAACTCTCCCCTTAACTGCTGACTCAGAAGCTACGAATTGGAAACCAACTTCAGCGTCGTGCACGGATGTGACGTTCTGTCGACACCGGAACACAGAGGAAACAAACATGGCGAATCTCGTGGATGCGACAACCCAGCAGCAGTTTGAAGATTTCCTGGCCAAAGCGGGAAAATGCCTGACTGTGGTACATTTCAAGGCGACGTGGTCTGCTCAGTGCGACGCAATGAACGACGCGATGGCCGAGCTGGCCAAGGAACACGCGCACACCACGTTTGTCAGACTGGAGGCAGAAGCGATTCCGGAGGTGTCGGAGAAGTATGAAATCAGCGCCGTCCCCACTTTCGTTTTCTTCAAGGGAGGGGAGAAGGTCGACCGCCTGGACGGAGCCAATGCCCCGGAGCTGAGCAGGAAGGTGCAGCGCCTGGCAGTCAGCGGGAGTCCGGGTGGATCTGCGGAAAGCGGCGCCGCAGACCTGAACCAGCGGCTGAAGAAGCTCATAAACGCGGCGCCCTGCATGCTCTTCATGAAGGGGTCCCCGCAGGAGCCTCGCTGCGGCTTCAGCCGGCAGATACTGGGTATACTGGCGGAGCACAAAATCCAGTTCAGCAGCTTCGACATCCTTTCTGACGAGGAGGTCCGACAGGTATGACAAGCTGTCTCGACATTTGATAAGTTGACTGGATATGTAATGTAATTATCTGTCATTAAATTTTCCCCAGTCAAAATCAACATTTCAGACATGCACAATAACATCTCTCCTATCCACAACTGTCATTTCAAATATCCGCACAGTCATCCTTCCTATAGGACAAATGACGTCACTTTAACCAGTCGTGTATTGGGCTTTTAATTTTAGATATTCACAACGTCATTTGTCCCAGGAAGACTGACGTTGCAGACGTCTGAAATGACAATTGTGCATAAGAGGAATGTTACTGTGCATATCTGAAATGCTCTTTTTGAGCACGAAGAATTAAATTACAGATAACTGCATTACATCCAGCAATTTTGACCAGGAGAAATTCTATTATGGATATCTAATCAATTATATGTAAAAAACGATTTTTCATACCACAGGGGCTGAAGACCTACTCCAACTGGCCCACCTACCCTCAGCTGTATGCCAACGGGGAGCTGGTGGGAGGACTGGACATTGTGAAGGAGCTGGCTGAGTCTGGAGAGCTGGAGAACACCTGCCCGAAAGCCGTCACCTTGGAGCACCGTCTCAAGACCATCATCAACCAGAGCCCAGTCATGCTCTTCATGAAGGGGAACAAGGAGGGCGCAAGATGCGGCTTCAGCAGGCAGACACTGGAGATTTTGAACGAAACCGGAGTAGATTATGACACGTTTGATATCCTGCAGGATGAAGAGGTGCGTCAGGGGCTCAAGACCTATTCTAACTGGCCAACCTACCCACAGCTGTACGTGAAAGGAGACCTGATAGGAGGATTGGACATAATCAAGGAGCTGAAGGGGAGTGGAGACCTCGTGTCAGTGCTGAAGGGGGAGTAGGTGAAATTGCCAAGCCATCAGAGAGGGGAAAAGAAGCTACTGCACATGCTCAGACAAGCCCTGTGTCCCTGATCTAACATGAGGGCCAGGAGGTGAAATATTAGATTTAATAAACAAACTGTTCCACATACAGTACTGTGCAAAAGTCTTAGGCCACCGTAGTTTTTTTGTTTTGGCAAAGAAGTAATGAGGATATATATTCATTTCTTAGTGTTTTTCGTACGCACAACGCACTAAAACACCAAAAACTCATAAATAAAATTCTTCAGACTAAAGTCAATATTTAGTGTGAAACATGGAATTATACAGCTACAACAAAAGATAGCTCAAACATCAATGATCAATCATCATCTTGAACGGTGTAAATAACCAATTAGTGTTGTAAATCTCATATATGTTCAAGACATGCTAAATTGGAAGGCAGGTCACACTAAAAACTTGCAACTTTAGCCTGTTGATGTTGTTTTATTCTGAAATATTAGCATTTTTAATACTGTTGCATATTTCCTGTATGTTCTGGTTGTATTTCAGTAAAAAAAGCTTACAGAGAAATAAATATGTATGATCATTATAACAAAAATAACTTAGTTAAAGGTGGCTTAAAGCTTTTGCACAGTACTGTATAACCCAACTGTTGTAGCTTTTGGATGTGTTCATGTTATACCTAACAGCCAAAAATTAAACTGAAGTCAGCGGGAGATGACCTTGTTTATAGTAATTCTTGACAATATATCTTAAGACAGCGATTCCCAACTGGTCCAGTCAGTGTCCAAATTTCTCCCTTTTTATTAGTTCAAGGTCCACACATTACACCAATAACCACATATTCAATTTAATTTCACTTAAAGTAAACATGTTAGCTTAGAACTCAGTGAAATACAACATATTGTGATAAATAGAAATAACACTTAAAAATTAAAGTTTTTGCTGGAAATTCACTTTATTTCAAAAAAGTGGGTTTTGTTTTGTTTTTTGGGTTTTATTTTACAGATTTGACATGTTCAAAAGTCACTTGCGGCCCATCCAGAATGGACCTGCAACCCACCTGTTGGACACCACTGTCTTAAGAAATATTTTAAGTGAAAGTGGAGCAATCCCTGTGCTTGGCCTAATTCTATAAATCCTGCCTGACTCAGGGAAATACACTGAGAACAGCTGGCTTTAGTTTATGTTATCTGCATTTTGGGGGTTGACATCTGTCCTTCAAGTATTCACAACTTCACACTTAACAACAGGTTTACATTCAGCGAAGCCTCTGACTTTTCATGCTGTCCTGTACACACTTTCTTCACCTGAAAAACAGTTTCAACTCTATCTAATTAGCACTCTGGTTAAATACATAGAACTAACTCTAGGTAGCACTTACTGATACTTTGTTCATTAATGAGATTATTATTAAACAATAAAAAAAAAAAAGAAGATCTGGAGTTGTTTGGTTTTTTTGTCCTAATTCGATTAAAGGTTGCATATGGTACAAAATCATATTTCCATGTTATATCCAAAATAAAGCAGGTGTAGATGCTATAAATACTGAGAAAGTATCAAAATGCTTAATTCTCAGAGAAATGCACACAGCCAGTATTCAGAAAATGTGCCTTGAAACAAGTCGTCTGGATTTCTGTGAGTTTGTGATGTCACAAATATACATTACAAAATGTCAAACTTGAACATAATGATTCTAAATTGATTACTTTTCATTTCCTGTCGGCATGTTTTGTATGTATGTGAAAAACAGAGCGTTTCAGAAAGAGGGTGAATACAGGTGTATAGACTGAATCACCGTGACGTCGCGCTAGCAACTTCTCGGTAGAAAACTGGCTGTTTTTTTTAAATTGTGGTAATACGTAAATCTGGCAAACTTGTTGCTGTGGAGGGGACCGCAGCAAAATACGTTTTAGCAACCTAAAAAAATAGCAATACTTAGTTTGATTACACTAATTAAAGCATAATTATGAACATTATCTTCCATGTCTGACAATACTGACAATCTGACAAGTCAAACAAACCAACAGGCACACAACAACAAATGCTTCCTTATACGACAACACTGCAAACTACAGCCTCAAAAGTTCAAGTTGAGTCAACAGACAAAGTAAACAACAATCAAATAAAGGCTTCACAAGGGTGGTGATTCTGCGGTGTGCATTTCCCAAGGGAAAATTGTTTCCTGCTCACTTCATTTAAGTAAACTATTCAGGAATAAGGAATACTTTAAAAAGCTCCTCGGCTGCAGGGCCCCGGGGATGGATGAGATCCGCCCAGAGTTCCTTAAAGCCCTGGATGTTGTGGGGCTGTCATGGTTGACACGTCTCTGCAGCATTGCGTGGACATCGGGGGCAGTGCCTCTGGACTGGCAGACCGGGGTGGCGGTCCCTCTCTTTAAGAAGGGGGACCGGATGGTGTGTTCCAATTATGGGGGGATCACACTCCCCAGCCTCCCTGGTAAGGTCTATTCAGGGGTACTGGGTAGGAGGGTCCGCCGGATAGTCGAACCTCGGATCCAGGAGGAGCAATGCGGTTTTCGTCCTGGTTGTGGAACTGTGGACCAGCTCTGGACCCTTGGCAGGATCCTTGAGGGTGCATGGGAGTTTGCCCAACCAGTCCACATGTGCTTTGTGGACTTGGAGAAGGCATTTAACCGTGTCCCTCTGGGAGTCCTGTGGGGGGTTCTCGGAGAGTATCAGGGGGTCCAATACCCCATTGGACCCCCTGATACAGGCCATCGGTTCCCTGTACAACTGGTGCCGGAGCTTGGTCCACATTGCCGGCAGTAAGTCAGACTCGTTTCCAGTGAGGGTTGGACTCTGCCAGGGCTGCCCTTTTTCACCAATTCTGTTCATAACTTTTATGGACAGAATTTCTAGGCGCAGCGAAGGCGTTGAGTCCGGCTGGTGACCTCAGGATTGGGTCGCTGCTTTTTGCAGATGATGTGGTGCTGTTGGCTTCATCAGGCTGGGACCTTCAGCTCTCGCTGGATCGGTTGGCAGCTGAGTGTGAAGCGGCCGGGATGAGAATCAGCACCTCCAAACCCGTGGCCATGGTTCTCAGCCGGAAAAGGGTGGAGTGCCCTCTCCAGATCGGGGAGGAGATCCTGCCCCAAGTGGAGGAGCTGAGCCGAAAGAAAAAGCTCTCGATTTACCTGTCGATCTTTGTTCCTACCCTCACCTATGGTCATGAGCTTTGGGTAATGACCGAAAGAACAAGTTCCCGGGTACAAGCGGCGGTCATCCGGCTGCCACCGTGACCCGACCCCCGGTAAGTGGAAGAAAATGGATGGATGGATGGATGGATGGAATACTTCACTCACGAAATGACCATTTGTATATAAGTTAGTCATGCCATATGACCTTTAAGAAAACTTATTACATGGCTCTACAGAAAACAGCAAACTGATTTATTGATTGATTGGGGGGATGTTTATCGCCAACAAAATATCTAAGCCTATCAAAACATCTGTTACAAACTCACACACAAGTCATGCAGTGTACTCCAAGTCTCATTTATCCTGTTGTTGTATGATCAGTATCTCAGAAACACACGCATTTTCACTAAAACTTCACTATTTAAAACTAAACTACAAGTGAAACTTCTCTACGCTGTGTTCAAAGCCAGACTTAAGTACTTTTTTCATTTGAAGTGAAGATGCATGTGTTTGGGAAGTATTGAGCACACGACTGGATAAATGAGATTTGGATTATAGTGTACGAGTTGAGTGAGAGATTATAAATAGATGTTTTGATCAAGTTTTTCTGCTGTTAATTATAGTCCCCAACCAATCAAATCAAAAACTACTAATTAAAACCAGGAATTGAGGAAATGCTACTGTAAGTGAAAATAAACCAGAGGCAGGATAAAACCTAGAAGTACAAATATATAGATAAGTAAATAAATAAACAAATAAGTAATAATAGTAATAATCAGAAGATAAATAAGTAAAATAAACTGCAAATAAGAGGTAAATGAAAGGATAACACCACAAGGTAAAATAATAAAATGTTAAAAAATAATAATAAAATGATATAGGAAGTAGTAAACCTGTGAAACAGACTAAAATGTATAAATAAATAGTCAATACATAAATAAAGTTCAATTAAAAAGCAAAACTTTAAAGGTAGGTCTATATATTTGCCATTTTCTTCATGATTTAAGAGTAACAAGACATGACTAACTGATTTACAAATTGTCACTTTGTGGGTGAAGTATGCCTTTAAGTCTGCACAAGCTAGAGGTAACAAACTGCCA
>NC_056469.1:29213863-29217145 GCF_008729295.1 Plectropomus leopardus | reverse complement strand
AAACTCACCCAGAGACAAAGTCTCATGCAGTTTTTAAAACGATATGTGTGTTTCCAGACTGGAGTGAGCGGTGGAAGCCTCCTCTCCCTCTCTGATGCAGTCAGCCAGGCAGCCAGGACGGCGGGAGTGAAGCCCATCACCTCTGCTGAGCGGTTACAAGACGATCTGGAGACCCAGGAGCTGAAGGAAGCATATGCAGAACAAGTAAGTAAATCTTACACGTGTATTTACACACTTCATTTGCTGCAAGCATGCATGTTAACAAGAAAGGTTCACTTGAAATACTCTTCGATTCTGAAAGTATTTTGACCTACTAAACTCACTGTATTTGTGTGTGCATGCAAATTTACAATGTAATATGCATTACCACTACTTCGATTTCGTCAAAGCAAATGGAGATCAGTGTAGAAATTTAACAGTTAGTAGATCAACAGAAAAGTAATCTTCAGCTAGTTTGACCATCAATTTCATCTTTTAAAGTATTGTTTCACCCATAAAATAAATCATTCTTGTATCAATTAGTCTTCATATATTACCTTTGATTTATGAAGAAACACACAATTCCTGCAATATAATCTAGTTCTCACTCATCCAGTCGTTAACACAGTACTTCCCAAACACGCGGCATTCAAAAAAAAAAACAAAACATTACTGTATGTATCACTTCTGCTGAGGAGTAGCGTGCTCTGTGTGTGCCTGAGCAGCGTACATGTGCCCAGGCGTAATGTTTTTGTGACAAGGCATGTGTTTGGAAAGTACGACTGAGTAAATGAGGCTTAGATAACACTGCTGCATGAGTTGTGAGAGTTTGTAAAGGGAAGTTTTCTTGTACTTTTGCTCCTTTTAATCACCGACCCCCTCAATTCATGAAGAAGTTTTGCTTTTTTTGGTTTCTCCGCTCACTGTGGAGGTATTCAAGGAAAACAAAATTTTATTCATGAGTTTAAGGTAAGTGATGATGCACAAATGATTATTTTGCAGGTGAAGCATTTGTCATTTTTCAGAAAATATGAAGTTATACACAGAGTAATCTAAATATTTTTAGAAGATGGTGAACACAATACAAATAAAATTTTTACCTATTTTTAGGTCAGTGGTCAATTCATTGATGCATAACTATTTAATTCAGTGACAAAGCACAAAT
This sequence comes from Plectropomus leopardus, assembly GCF_008729295.1. Taxonomy (NCBI): domain Eukaryota; kingdom Metazoa; phylum Chordata; class Actinopteri; order Perciformes; family Serranidae; genus Plectropomus; species Plectropomus leopardus. The sequence goes on along the minus strand of NC_056469.1, from coordinate 29,216,001 downwards.
TTAAACCTTTTTAGCAATTCAGTGGAGGAAATATGTCATTTAATAACAAAATATCTAAATATTCACAGAATGACCTGAGCTAATGAATGTATTATTTAAATGATAATTTTATTGGTCAATTTATAATGATGGAATACTGTATTTAAAAAGTAAAATCATTTTAATGGTATGACAACCAGAGTGTTGCCTCCTCTGTCAACCTGTGATAAAGTTTTAGGGCTTATGGGATATGGTGTTTTTTAAATAAGTCTAAAAAGCAGAAATATTGATTAACTAACAATATAGGATTTTTGTTTTTTTTAACCACTGTCCTTATTTGAACACGTGAAGCTATGATAATAACAACATCTTTTTTTTTTTTCTCAGGTTAAAGCTGACATCAAGAAACGAGTGCGCGAAGACCCAGATTTCAACCCTCAGCAGACCCCAAACGCTCACAGAGCCTTCTCATCAGACTCATAATCACGTTCAATGATACAAAAAACCATGCAAGACTCTTGCCGTTTTCATTTGAATTATTTTTGGATCTTCATTCGACTACCAGTCAATGCAGCTTCACTCCCGCAGTTAGCAGCTCTCTTAACTAATTGCCTCATGCTAATGTGACTACTTCTCCCAGTGCCTATTTATTTTGTTGTGTTTATTGTGGTCCAACTTCTGGCTGAGAGAACGCTCCTTTATAACAGGCAACAGATTTAAGTTTGACTAAATCAGGTCACTTTACTTTTGTTTGCATACATGTGTATGTTTGTTTGTTTTTGCCCTCATATCCTCGTGTTGCTTTGTTAATATGAAGCCTGGATTCTCATTATTTAGTGGACTATAACCTTCCTGTCAATATTCTTAACCTTAAGAGTATATTTCATGTGAGAAACATTCTGATTGGTACATGAATGTACAGTAAGCTTAATAAAACTCTTGATACAATACAAAAGTACTCTGTAAATTTGGCTAATATCTGCTTGGAGGAAAATTTACACAAGACAAATAACGGCCGATATTAGCTAATTATGTACATTGGCACTCGGTGGATAAGTCTGTTATTGATTTTCTATAAAGTAACTAAATTTCTCAAAGTGCAGTACTAACGTAAGTGTACTTTTTCCACCAGAGGGCATTAATAGATTAAAACTTAAGTAAATGCTGTAATATAAAAAGTTTTTCCTTTCTTGATAACATACTCTACTTAGCTGTTTTCAGGATTTAACACTAATCCTAACCCTTTTTTCGGATTTTTACTAATGATGTACTGTACAAAGGTGTTTTTTATGCCATTTTGGACCACATAGTACATGACAATGTCAAGCCATTAAAAATGTGACATGACCAAAAAAATGCTGAAAAAGGCATAGAATCCTGCAAAACTGCCATAAACACCACAATATAGCATGTTGGGAAAAAAAGACCAAAACTGGCATGCAATAGTATGGCGGTATAATATACTTTGTTAAACAAATGACAGAAAAAGCAAGGTAATAGTATAACATGACCCAAAAACAGCTTGAAACACCTCAAAACTGCATAAAACAGCCTGGTGGGATACGCCATAGCATTAAACTGTGCAGCCAAAAACACCATAATGTTGCATGTCAAGAAAAAAAACAACAAAAAAGAAAGTCTATAGTATGGTAAAAATGTCAAAAAATAACATGTCCGAAATAAAGCTTTTAACACCTCAAAACAGCATAAAATACCGTACTGAGAAACACGATAGCAATAAAATGTGCAAAAATGACCAAAAACAACATCATGTAGCATGTCGAAAAAATGACCAAAAAAGCAAGGCTATAGTATGGCAAAAATGTCATTTCATAAAAATAGCTGAAAACACCTCAAAACAGCATAAAATAGCATGCTGAGAAACACCATAGCAATAAAATGTGCAAAAATGACCAAAAACAACATAATATAGCATGTCGAAAAAATGACCAAAAAAAAAGCAAGGCTATAGTATGGCAAAAGTGTCAAAAAATGTCATTTCATAAAAATAGTTGAAAACACGTCAAAACAGCATAAAATAGCATGCTTAAAACTGCCATAGCAATAAAACGTGCAAAAACAACCAAAAACAACATAATATAGCATGTCGAAAAAATGACCAAAAAAAAAAAGCAAGGCTATAGTATGGCAAAAATGTC